>NW_010972764.1:9013581-9047320 GCF_000737465.1 Haliaeetus leucocephalus | reverse complement strand
AAAGGTCCCTTCCAACCCAAACCATTCTCTGATTCTATGATTTTCAGAAAAAAATTTCCACATTTTTGTGGAAGCGCTTTGGTACGTAGGGTGCCACAATGTTAGCTAAGCAGTTCTTTGGGATTTTCTTGTGTTGCTTATGCTTTTTAAAAATGCATTACATCAAAATATTTAGAATTATATATATTTCTTTGTGCATTTACACAAAGTAAAAACCTAAGTTGAGTGGTGCAAGACCTTTGCCTTTGTACTTTTCATTACCAGAATGATGCTCCATATGGCGATCCTTCCTCATGCTCAGAAAAGCTAGCAGAAAATTACAGTAAACATGATTCCCACCCAGTGTGTCTCCAGAGAAGAGGAATCTTAAAATGGACTTTACAGTTATTTATTTTGGAGAAAGTATCCAAATATAATGCTGGTGAGCAGCAGTATGAAAAAGCAAGATGGGTAGGGTGCATATGTTACCTTTTCCAATTACTATATAATATTTTCTATTGATGAGATGACTTATTTTAAGTCATTGCAGAATTATTTTATATGCTTCTTGAAAACAAGAGAACATATAATAATTAATTAATAATTAATATTTTTAATGGATGGATTTTCCCTCTTGTCCTGCAGCCACTTCTCCTATTGGTCTTTGCATTACTTCTAGTGTAGCAAGGACTTCTCATTTTTATGTTTATAGTGCCAGACAACTATCTTGTCTGACAGCATGAGTGAGGGCTGATTGTTCCTAACCACCTTACCTTTACAATTTTAAAAATTGACCTGGAACTGTCCTGTCCTTCTGGAGACTCTTTAAAGCCATCTGATTTTTAGTAGAGAAATGATAAATCCTGTTTTGAAAATCAGGCTCTTTCAAAGATACCTCAAAATTAGGCTTCCAGAAACAAAAGGACCCCAAACAAGTTCACATTTTTGAAAATGTAGGCTGCAACTCATGGGAAATGCCATTAAAAGGAGCTATTCATACACAGTCTATAAAATCAATGTGTAAAAAATGGAAAGTCTTGTTCTGCTCAAGAATAAAAAAAATATAATACATTAAACAGTTAAACTTGCCTTCTGTATCCTGTGGTGTGAGATGGTTTCTTGTCTTTATCTGAGGGCCATCTGATACATGCTGTTTTGTATTGGGACTTTGAGAAAAGGATGAGTTGAATGCAAGAGATGGCAGTCTGACAAAGAATAAAGACATACTTCTGAATGCATTGAACATGACTTATACCATGCTTCTATCTTAGAAGATGTAAAAGTTCACAAGTGACAAATATTTCTTTTAATATAGTTATATGAACATCCCTAAGCTGTCCAACATCCAATTATTTTTTACTGTTATTTCTGTAAAGCGAAGTGCTGTGTTCACAAAAGAATTATGCCCCAGTGCAAGGCTGAATTTAGTCTGCTTTTTCCTTTTTTTTTAAAGCGTGCACTTAAATGGAATTGGCATTCTGAAACATGGCTTAGTCATCCTGTGACTCTTCTGCCACTCAAGGATAGTAGGCAAATGCAAGAGGGAAGGGAGCTAATTAAACATTATGTAGAGTTGCCTGTAAACTAATAAGAAATATGATTTATAATCTAAAAAAAGATAACATTTCAAAAATTTGGGTGTATTGGGAATGAAGCACAGAGGAATTTAAAGCTTACAGTATTTACATATATATAACTAATGCCATAGTTCTCTGGTGGTGTTGTGTATGCTGTTGTTTTTTCACTGTTCATATCTTTTTCATATAGGTTTAAAACCTAGTCACTGAGAAACCTCACACTAGGACCAAAAAAGGTAATTAAGACCCTCGTGTCCTGGTTTCGGCTGGGATAGAGTTAATTTTCTTTCTTGTAGCTGGTATAGTGTTATATTTTGGATTTATGTTTTGGATATATATTGGTTGCTGGTTGAGGCTGAATCACAACAGTCCTTTTTGGTGCCCCACATGGGGTGCCAAAAAAAGACTGTCGTAGTTTAACCCCAGCTGGCAGCTAAGCCCCACACAGCTGCTTGCTCACTCCTCCACTGGTGGGATGGGGGAGAGAATCGGAAGGGTAAAAGTGAGAAAACTCGTGGGTTGAGATAAAGACAGTTAGGTAAAGCAAAAGCTGTGCACCCAAACAAAGCAAAACAAGGAATCCATTCACCACTTCCCATGGACAGGCAGGGGTTCAGCCATCTCCAGGACAGCAGGGCTCCATCACATGTAACAGTTACTTTGGAAGACAAATGCCATTACTCCAAACATCCCCCCTTCCTCCACCAGTTTTTATTACTGAGCATGATGTCATATCCCTTGGGTCAATTGGGGTCAGCTGTCCCAGCTGTGTCCCCTCCCAACTCCTTGTGTCCCCCCCAGCCTCCTCGCTGGTGGGGTGGTGTAAGAAGGAGAAAAGGCACTGACTCTGTGCAAGCACTGCTCAGCAATAAACAAAACATTGCTGTTATCAATATTGTTTTCAGCACAAATCCAAAACACAGTCCCATACTAGCTACTATGAAGAAAATTAACTCTATCCCAGTGAAAACCAGCATACCTTGGTATGGAAAGAAGACACAAATACATAAACAGCTGCCCCCAATATTTTTTGTAAGAGCACAGAAATGTTGAAATACTGTTCAGGTACCATCAGCATGGGACCCCTTGCAAAAACAAACAAAAAAACAAAACCAAAACACAACAGAGGATGTTGGTAATGGTACATCCTTGTGTCAACATTTCATGTTTCTCCTCTGCAGACACAGAAGAATAAACTGGTGTTTGGTCATTTTCTTATCCTGAGGCAAAAGGAAGATAATTGTAATAGCACTTTCCTGACCTCTCAAGATTGTAAGAAATTACTCCAATTACTTTTCCATATTGAACTCAACTGCTCTTTCCAGCTATCAATAGAGAGATGATCAGGGCAATGTTTCTGAGAGAGAATTCTAGCTCTTGAGTCTGCTCAAATAACCTATCAAAAGGCCAAACTGAAATTAGAAGATGATAGTAGTTTATAATCCAAGAATAGTTTACTAGGCTAGACCCAAAGTTTTACATAATTACTCAGAGGTCTACTTAACCTTCAGAAAATCATGTTTCAGGTGTGATCAATACCAACCTAACCCTCTTCCAATTCTTCTCCTCAGTAAGCTCTAAAGCAGCCCTTCCCTGTCCCCCTATTTTAATTTTTTATTTGCCGATTTTGTAAGATTCTAGGTAGCCAAGTAATGCACAGTACATAGGGTCCATACTTTCAGTTTAAATATCAAAATCTGGATTTTGTAAACACCTCCATTAGTGATGACGTTACATTTTCATTAGCAGGCAAAGTTAGCTCTTGAAAACATACCACAGTGGTTTATCTATCAGGTAGACTCATCTTGTTCCAAGTACGTACTGATAACGAGAACAAATACATTCATTATTGCTAACACAAGGAAAACTTCATTATCATGTTTTACTCTAATTCCCTTCCTGTTCCTTTTATATTATTAAACCACATACAATTCAAGGCATGTGGATGACTTTACATCTTTATTACAATGTGTCTTTCAAAACAGTAGTCGTGAGTAAGTTTCTTTGGCTTTCGGTAAAAGGACATTTTTCATAACATTTAGCTTTCTTCATCTTCAGATCAGATTCCCACAGAATTAAGCATAAGAAGAATTGTCCAGCCTAGGTGACTGATCAGGTTTTTTTCAGAGAATAAAAAGTGACCCAAGGACACAGGTACCCTAAACACAGAACAATAAGTATGCCCATGTACATAAATAGAATCACACAATCACAGAACTGTGAGGTTGGAGGGGGCCTCTGGAGATCTTTTAGTCCAAGACCTTGCTCAAAGCCAGGCCAGTTATAGCAGGTTGCTCAGGACTGTGCCCAATCAGATTGCAATAATATCAAGCACGGAGAGTCCACAAACTCTCTGGGTCCGTGCTCCAGTGTTTGACCACCTTCAGAGTGAAAAAGTTTTTCGTTATATCAAATTGGAATTTCCCATGTTGCAACTGATGTTTTTCCTTCAACGCTGTTGTTTAACTGGGTCTGTTAAAAGCTTATCTATGGAGTGTCCATACATAGGGCAATGGTGGCATATTGCTCAGTGCAGAGGTATGCATCCTATTTCATGGTTGGATGGATAGTAGTTGTTTGGGTTTTTTTAAGGAAGGGGCACTGCACTTTGGTTTATCTTCTAATTTCTTGAGGGTTGGTCCACACTACTGTGGAGTTTTTTTTCACATATATGCAGAACAATGTTTACACTGATTTTAAATTGTTTACAAGTGTGTTAAGAAAAGATTTAATTGATCTTTTACTGAGTACAGGAGATGCTGTTGTATTTGCAATGCTTAATCATTGGCAGATGTGAGCCAGGAAATAATGCGAAATGTGAATAACAAGCAAAAGGCATTATTCTTTGTAAGAAAAATGGAGAGGTTTCCTAGCATGACTAAATATATTCAAACACTGTATTTGTTCAGTGTATTTATGTAAATAAAGTAATATTCATCTGCTATCATATTTCCATTGCCAATCAAAACAAGAAAAAACGTTAAAGGGAAGCATGGATAATCACTGATAAGAAATTATATAATAATAAGGAACTAATTATTCCTTCCCAGATTTGAGCTTACAGCTTCACATACTGACATAATATTGATAATAATTCAGAGGAACTGTACTACATTTCATGGGGTCTCTAGCATTATTATCTTTTGTGGTAAAAATTCTGTCTGGAATAGAGATTTTGTTTTTTTAAAAAGATATTTGTAAGTGCTAAAGGGTTCAAAGAGATGTCATTTTGTGCATGTATTTTTCATAATGAAAAGGATTTTTCAAAAAATAAGATTTCAAAGACTCCCCTACAACTTACCCAGATTCCAGGTTCATGGAAGAATGTTCTTCTGGCAAATTCCTCTACCCTAAGAGAGGACAGGTTTAGGCCTTGCATTCTGTATTGCTGCAAAGGAAGACAGACAGACAGCATAAACCAAGACCTATTCATAACATACCTATATAACACAGCATGAATAAATAGGTGGGCTAATAGTAAAATGCCCATCTTTCCTCTCCTGTAGCAATAAAAACTTAGCGTCTGGTAAACTTCTGCCTTTCTGAAGTCTCCTCCTTGAAAGTCTCACAGGGATCAAACTAGCCCATCTCTTCAGAAAGATCCAGCAGTTAGCACAGATACATTTCCTCTGGCTAATGGATTGAATTTGTAAGGACTAGATGGACGATTAGATTTTAAGGAGTTTGACAGATGAGCTCCTGTGAAGGGCACATTGGCTATTTGCTTTAATAACAGGCACAGTTAATCTTTGGCTTTAAGAGGACATGCATTTTTTTTGCAGATTTTGGTTATTATATTTTATTGTCTCTTGAATTTGATATAGTACGTTTCAGTTGACCTAGCAAAATAGCTTGAAAGCTCTGCCCAGCAGTAAGTGCCTGGACCTGAATTCCATGGCATCCCATTTAGATGGTCCTCTTTACAAAAAGCATTGCTAACCATGGTACTAATTATGAAGAAGGGTCATTTTGCTTCCTTCAGTTTAGAGGCAGCTTTGTACAAGTTATTTGCAATGACAGCAAATGAATTCTTAATACAGCAAAAATTTTGCAGTATTATTCATAGAAGCAATGATTAATAAATATGGCACTTGTTTTTATGGAGTATCTTTTCAGATCAGAATTGTTTTTCATACTGTTAAAGAAAACTCAAGGACTGTGATCTACTAATTAAGCTAGGGTGAGGATTTGACTGTCATTTGTATTGATAGCCTGTTTGAACTTAGACAAATCACTTACAATCTTTGTCCTTCAGAGTATTCACTTTGAAGATATTTATAATAATTCATAGCTGCTCTACAAAGGTTTTGTGAACTTTAATTCATGTTTGTAAAGCAGTTTGATGTCATTGCAAGAGAAATCACTGTAATCATTTTAAAAGTGCGAAGTATTTTTAGCTACAGTACACACATTTTCACAGGACATACCTTTATAAAAAGTGAGCTTGATGAAATGAATACTAACCATTGACATTCAATAAATCAGGAAGTGTATATGAATATTTAGTGACAAAAATGTACTAGCAGAGAGAAATCTTTGAAGCTGTCGATCTATCACTGTGCAGAGAATATCCAGCCAAGTTTAAAATCAACAAATAGTCAACATGATAGAATATGTACCTTAGTAAAATGACACTTCTCTTTTGGGGGAAGAAAAGAAAGAGAATTGATTAAGTATTTTTCAGTACATCCATTTTAATATATCCACATACTTTGCAATCATATTAACTAAAGCTAAAATCAAAAGTTTAGCTGCATTGGAGCAAATCACGTAAGGAAATATGACTTTTAAGTCATTAACATAAAATCAGTCAGTTTAATGTAAGGAGGCCAGATAATTCAATATTATTCTTTTTATTACTTTTTAACCTTGTTAGCTTTTCTAAGGATAAAATACACTGAACTTCCTGAAACCAGCTACTCAATTTCAGAAGATCCTAAGATTTTCTTTTGGCAGCCATTATAAGTCAGGCTGCCAACAGTAAAATCTAAATAAGCTCAGGAATTTTAAGGGCATTATCAGATGTCAAGCATTCTATACTTAACTGACCTCAAATCCTTTATAAAACTTAGACCAGCAATGTGTCCCAAACAGTAAAATATATCCCAATATTTAATTAAGCCTGGAATTAGGCTGTGGTGAAGACCACAGTGAGACAGGCTGTCCCACTGCAGCCCATGGAGGTCCACGGTGGGGCAGATCTCCACCTGCAGCCTGGAGAGGACCTCACGCCAGAGCAGGTGGGTGCCCGAAGGAGGCTGTGACCCCGTGGGAAGCCTGCGCTGGAGCAGGCTCCTCGCAGGACCTGTGGCCCCGTGGAGAGAGGAGCCCACGCTGGAGCAGGTTTTCTGGCAGGACTTGTGACCCTGTGGGGGACCCACGCTGGAGCAGTCTGTGCCTGAAGGACTGCATGCTGTGGGAGGGACTCACGCTGGAGCAGTTTGTGAAGAACTGCAGCCCATGGGAAGGATTCATGCTGGAGAAGTTTGTGGATGACTGTCTCCTGTGGGAGGGACCCCACGGTGGAGCAGTGGAAGAGTGAGGAGTCCTCCCCCTAAGGAAGAAAGAATGGCAGAGACATGTGAGGAACCAACCACAACCCCCATTCCCTGTCTCCCTGTGCCACCAGGGAGGAGGAGGTAGAGAAAATCGGGAGTGGAGTTGAGCCTAGGAAGAAGGGAGAGGTGGGGGGAAGGTGTTTTTAAGATTTGTCTTTCTTATTACCCTACTCTGATTTCATTGGTTGTAAATGAAACTAATTTCCCCAAGTTGAGTCTGTTTTGCCCATGATGGTAATTGGTGAGTGATCTCTCCCTGTTCTCATCTTAACCGATGAGCTTTTCATTATATGTTCTCTCCCCTGTCCAGTTGAGGAGGGGGAGTGATAAAGCAGCTTTGGTGGGCACCAGGAGCGCCCACCACATTACCACATCAACCCACCACAATGATGATCAGGAGAGGGGCTGTGATACTTCTATGGTAAAGGTGAAAGAAAGAATGTTTGGCTGAAAGTCAACAGCATTGGCCAAGCAAAGAGAATTACTTTTTTACATCTTTCCTTCTGTAATTGAGTTTGGGCTTGTAATGTCATCTAACCACTTCTGACAACCTGCCAAAATGGGGATGGCAAGGTCTTATAATAAGTTGCTACAGAAATCATCCTTCATCTATTCAGTTCAATGCCACAGCAACTTTCAGTATGCACAATATACCCTTCTTATTTTTCCTAAACAGCTGAGATAGACTTGATTGTTTCCACAAATAAATAAACAAACAAGCCAAGAAAAAAAACACAGTGTTTTCAAACCACAAATAGGTATGGAATTGAAAGCTACAGGCAAGCCGCTGCCTATGAACTTCAATATTGCCTTCATGTGTTAAGAGAGCACAAAACACCTAGGAATCCTGTTATTCATGTTACAACATGCCATAGGCTACCCAAATAAAAGAAGTCCTGGCTGGAGAACTGTGTTTGGAATTACCGTCCAGTAATCAAGTAATTACAGTGTCTACTATAGAGGCAACCTCCAGAAGCAACTCTTAGCAGTAAGCATCTCAAAATTCTCACAGTCAGGCTCCAGTCCAAAGCATGGAAGTAGGGCTGATTTTTCTTGTTTGTTCTGTTTGTTGTTCACTGGTAAGGGAAAGGAAATGCATCCATTTTCATCCCTGATTTTGATACTGTTGCTCATCCAGTACAACCCCATCTACAGGAAACTACAATGATGAGAAGAAACACCTTCCAGTGACTTGGATTATTCTTCTCAGACTGGATAAATTTTGCATTAAGCAAAATGCTTCTTTCAATCCAGAAGTCTTATTTAAAAGAGCTTTTTTACACTTTCTATCATGATTCTTGAAGCTGAATATTTTCATTACTACTTTGTCTCATACCAGAGAACTTTCCTAGTTGCTACTCATCATTCCATGCCTATTCTTTGCTTGAAGTTTTTAAATAAGCCTGCTCACTGATACACAGACTTGCAACTTCAAGATGCTGGAAAAATAGGTTGCGGCACAGGGCACATGCTACAATCCTGATTTTTTAAGGATCATCATCCCCAAAGATACCTGTTGTTAGCTAGACTTCTTGAAATTATACACAGTTCAAATTAGATTATCATAATACAAATAAACTGGTCTATTTATAGTTCCTGAAATAAACAACACAGTTATGAAACTTGTAAGAGATTAAGGTGAGAACATTTATTTACACAATGACTATGTATGTATATGTCTTTGTTCCTCCCTCTGTAGTTATTCAATCAGCTATGGACGCTAACTCAAAAACTGTGATTAGGGACTTTTATCATCCTGCTTGCCTCTCAGTTTCCGTTCATAGCTAGCTGTTACAGCCTTTTTTTCCCCTCAAATCCTATCATTCTCTGCTCTGGACTCACTTTGTGTTTATTAACTCAAGCAAGAGAAGAACGACTGCTTCTCTCACAGACAAATGAAAGATATTTTCCATGTCTGTTGATTCACTGCATAAATTGTAGCATGAAATGTACCTTTCAGATGAAACTTTTATTTTATACTCACCTGTATTTTGCGCATTAAAATAGTGAAAGGGACGGAGCAGTTGCCTCACAGGGTGACACTGAAAAGGTTCAGACTGTTCAATGTATGAATGAGAAGGTTGAGGGGATTTTGAGGCTGACAAAATCATGAGTGCATTGGAAAAGAAAGTGCAGAATTATTACCAAATCTCAATAAAAATACTAAGCAATTGGTTTAAAACAGATAATAGCAAGTTTTTCTTAAAGCAGTGAGTAGGTTTGGATTAGCCACTGGTTGCCCCAGGAAATAGCAGAAGCAGATAGTACTATCGGGTTTGAAAAATATAAGACAAATTCACACACAATAGGTCTATTAAAAAGTACTCAATGGAATAGGTAGCTACCCTAATTCAACAATTGTGGATCCTGTGGTGCCACAAGGAAAACACTGTTCTGTTCATGTTGTTTAAACCAAATGAGAATGAAAATCATTTATTGATTTACTAATGATATGTAATTAACCAGCAATCACTGAACTATACAGTCAAGATCAATCACAGCAATACAACAGATAAACCACAACACTAGGTACCTACAAAATGCATTTACATTCCTTACCTCAGACACTAGGACTTGCTAGAAGTTTCTACTTCTCTTTAGCACAAGTGGCAGCTGATTAAAGAAAATTCACAGCTGAATGTTCTAACCTGATTCTTTAAATTTTCTGTATTGAGGAATCTGCACTGTCATAAGCAGTTTTTCATCTTGGCATACCAAAAGGGCATATCAAAGCTTAGGAATCCATCTGAAAAATCAGTAATGTTTGAGTTCTGTTTTAGGTTGGGCATTCAGCTTTTTTTATCATGATGTATCTTTAAAACTGTAAGTGATCAATAGTTAAATAGATACACTTAATTAAAATTATCTCAATGAAGAGCCTTAAATGAACATTTACCTTAGAAAGTCTAAGCCATTAAAGGCATTAAAAAGGTAAAGCAATTCTACATGGTAACTGAAACTATTTATCTCCAGGTTGCACGAAAAATATATGCAAGAGCTAATGGATATGGCATGAATTGAAAAGTTCCACAACTTCAAAGATATTGATCCCATCTTCTGAAATTTATTTTTCTTTGTCTGTGTGGACATATCAAAATTTTCATTTAGAATTTACAGCACTAGCTGCTTTGTTTTGTGCACGATATCAAAATGCAGCAAGACAGAAAATTGTGTCAGCTTTTGTATCCCCAAACCAAATAACTAAATTCTCAGGTTTTATAAAACAAAAATACACCAAAATGAGCCTTAAACCATGGAACAAAACTAGGAACTGCAAAAGGAAATATGTGTTAGAAAATTTTGATCAGCTGAGAAAGCAACTGCATTGTGGTGTGATGAAAATTGGAACTCACAGAAAACAGTATGTCTCTGATTTCAAATCTATTAAAATCAATGGCATTGCTCCCAATGAAATCCATCAGCACATGGCAGGGCTATATAATGAAACAACCTTCTAGGTGTAAAAAAGCACTAAATCCCAAACTCCTGTATAAGGCTTCTAATCAGATTTCATTTTTATGATTGATAGTGCAAGTAAGAAAATTACTATTTCCTAACAGTACCAATACAGAAAGAATATAAATTCTCGTTTGCATTTTCACATTTTTAATGAATGAAATATGTTTCATAACTGTTACAAAAATTTATGTTTACACTAAAAGAGCCCATTAGCTTGGAGAAAAGATGCATAAATTAAGAAGTTGCTCTACAGGCAGATCTTCCCAAGCTTTCCTAGACTTGCTACAGATTATAACCTCATCATAAAGATACGTCAGTCCTGCAAGTCTTTCTGTTTCAGCCACTTGCAAATAATAAAATGCTGTAAAACTGCTATTGTCACTTGATATTTAATTATTTGTTTGGCCAACTCACCTTCCCTTCCCTCTATACAATTTTTGCACTAGATACAGCTGAAAGAGTTATTTTAAAGGAAAATGAGTCTGCCCATAACACAGTGGTTACAAAAGAGCACATATGTTTAGTACGGTCTGTTTCAAAGCGTCATTTACCCTCCAAAACTAATGTACCTCCCAAGCCTAGGTAGTTGCTGGGTTTTGAACATTTCACTAGAGCTGGAGCCTCTCGTAAATTTAGAGCTAAAAAATGTCAAAATTGCTTTAAGGTAGTTAGAAATGTTTGTTTTTTTCAACTTAGCCTGATCTGCTTATTTTATATATTAATTGCAACTTTATGCAGAAGCCCCAAACCTGAAAATGCTTAAAAATTTGTATTATTATGCATAACTGACCATCTTGAAGTTAATGGGACTGTGATTTCCAAACATCAGGTGGCCACATATATTAATATACTATTTTGCTTTATGATTTTTTAAAATATAAATTCTTCAAATAAAACAGACTTTCAAAGCAAACAAACAAGAACTTCCTAACAGCATGTAACCCAGGTTCCAAACAAATTTCCTATCTTGAATATGTAATTGGAAAAACAGATATAAGCAGTTGACATCAGATATAAAATATTAATTACAGATTCTCATATATTTACATGCTATCCTTTGATAGAAAGTAAAAGTTTCAAAGTGAAGTAATCAGAGGGAAGTAAATTCAAAGTAAAAATACCCTTTAACAATTATATCACCAAACAGATATTTAACTGCATGTATGATCCCATACTACCTTCCACAGTAACTTTGCTCTATTTAGCTTATATCACTGATGATACTTTCTGGGTTTTTTCTCCCCTCCCTGCTGCAGGTATATCTGCAGGTCTTGTTACTCCAGCTTACTGAAACTTTGCTGTAAGGACAGCATCATAAAATCCCTCAGAGCAACCATCTCATTCCTATCTGCTCCCTTGTACTGTGAACAGCCTCAGTCCTTCTCACAACTTCCTTGGGCCTCATGTCTCATTCTAGCTTACTTAACTCTGTGTAGAGTGGACGTCCAGAACTATATCAAAGTGAATACATATTTTAGTTTTGCCCATCACTTGTCCTTATCAGTCCACTTTGCCCAAGACTTACCTGAACACTCTAATCTAAAGCTACTAGAATAGCTGTCCTTTTTTAAAATCATCTAGAACTGAATTTAAAAAAAAATCCCTCCTTTGATGAATGTCTAGAATTTCACTCCCTCCAAAAGTCAAGTCTGTCCTGTGTTCAAGAGGAATGTGATTTTTTTCTATATAAATCTTTTGGTTTATTGTTAATGGAAATTCAAATGTTGAAGCTTTTTTATCTTATGGCTTTGCTAGACTACAAAAAGGAATCTAGCATCTCTGAAACAAGAATTTGGCTTCTTAATGGTACAGGCAGTAACTGCTTCAAGGTCCCAGAAAACTTTGAAATCCTGTCATTAAAAATAGAAAAAGTAGATCTGACCTCTTGTTTTTCTTTTATATAGCACGGTGTAGATCTTTTTAATACTTGCATGCCTACTAGCAATTCTATTTTCTTAATGTCAGAAATAGCCTGAATGATGTTGAAGTTTGATTGTGAGAAGTTGGATTTACATTAAAATATTGGATCTTTAAATATAAGTGGTACACTTACATGTATATATTTATTGCTTGTTGTAACATACAGGTTGAAAGCACGTAATTCCAAGACTTTGATGATTACATTGAATTAGACCATATTTTCTGAATATGAACTTTCATTTTGAAATACAAGCTGCTATAAAAAGAGAAGTACTTTATCCTTTTGTTAATTTATAGTTTTGCTTATAGTGGACTGTCTACTGAATAAGCCTATATAAGTTGCTCCCCTAGCAGTGGGGAGAAGTGGTGTCAGACTGAACTGGGTAACAGTGAGGGTCATGCAAAGGAGCAAGTTTTCTCCCATCAGCCCAGCTGAAGTTCACATTCTTTAAAGAACTGGTAACTACAGAGTACTGGGAGTTGTTCCTAGAAAAATAAGGGTTCAAAGAAATGAAGACCAAGAAGGCCAGAGCAAGAAAATAAAGGAGCAAGAAGGAAGACAGACCCAGCTGAAAGCCCCTAAAAAGCTGCGATTCATTACAGTTCATGAAAAAGATCTAAACAAAACCTTGACACCTATGTGGAAAGAACTCAACTGAGTGGTAAGGAGACTTGTGAAAAGTAACTATTTTCTTGAGTATTGTCAGACTTGAAGATAGAGATGTCTTAAACGGTTTGTAACTACACCTGGATAAAAGGGCAAGCTGCAAAACTATCATTAGGAAGTTGAAAAAGTATGGAACACCTATGAAAGGTAAAACTCCTAAAGGATGGAGAGTTTCATATGGAGCTACAAATACTGGGAAAAGACCTCAGAAAAAAACTGTGACTAATCGTAAATTAATGAGTCAGATATGTAATATGGAATAATAAAGTATGATCACAGATCATGCCACTGTTGACTCAAAGATCCAAATCCACAAAGAATCGTGGAAGGTACAGACTTGGGAAAAGCTACCAGACTATGCAAGGCTGAAGTCACCCAGTCAGAAAGTAAATGCTTGGACACTCTGTTACTGAGCTTATACTGATCCACAAGAGAAGAAAAGGCACAAATAAGTAAGTAAGTCCAAATACTCTGCAAAGGAAAGCGGGGGAAAAAAAAATTCAAATAAAAAGAAGATCATGATATATTGAAACGTTGCACAAATGCAAGCAGGACACACATTTGGAAAGCACTGTAACCACTGCAAAAAATATACCTACTTTGAAAGGACCTGATAACCAGGGGCATTAGAACAAAAGCTGACTCATTCTGATGCATTACAAGGGAAAAAAATGATCGAGAGAAATGCTCTGTAGATTGTCAGCAAAAGCAAAAACAAAGGAATAGACATTTCTTTGGAAACCGTAGAAGTCATATACAAACATTTGGACACTGGTGCCCAGGCAAATACTGCCTCTGAAGATTCTGCAAAAATGTGAGAAAGAAACCACAATACACAGGGGAAAGCTGATTTAAATTGTGAATATATAATATTTAACTAATTCCTATTAAAAACAAAAAAGTATGATCTTGTAAGTTAAGAATAAAATGGAATTAGTTAGGTTTGTTATAGCTGATTGCAAAGAGTCAACACTGAATTTTAAAACAAGCTAAGCCTTATGTTTACTTCAGAGGATCCTTGTTTCACAGGGGAGTAGAAAACAGAAAAGGAGAGCCTGTGGCTACAAATGAATATAAAGATAGAAAAAAATGCAAAAAAAACCCCAAACATGAAACTTCTAAAAAATCAGATTTAGATAAATGGAAGAACTATACTGATACTGTTGGTGTATGGACATTTCTGTCCTCTCCTGTATGAGGGGAACTTGTTTTTCCCAAAGTGGGAGATGGTGATCAGCAAACGGGTAATGCTCAGGAGATTGATGGCTTGCAAGCTATGAGAAACTGCATCTCCCTCTGCAGCTACCTGTCCCATAGACAGTGATTTATCACAGAGGGAGAGAGAGTGAGGAAAAACATACAGGAGTAGGAACTGGGTGCTTTGGCACGCTGCCGAAGTCAAGTGTCTGTCTGCGACCATGTGTGGAGATCCCAGAGTCCAGGCACTTTCCCTTCACTGCTCCAGCCCCTAGAGAGAGTCTTCCCAGAGAAAGCAGAGAAAACGTCAGTGCCAGGACCAGCCTCCCCAGCCTGAGCTCACAGAGCTGGTCTTGGAGGACTCACCTCTCCGCTGAGCTGCAGACTTACCATTAAACAGGCATTTCCAAAGGAAAGCAAATACCGACATTAAGCAAGAAAGCAAATGCCTTCCTGCACAAAACCAGATGTTTTTCCCCTGGGTAACAGTGGCACATACCGCTCCAGTGACATGTATTTTGAGGAATACATTTTCCCTGCTATTTCCCTTAGGCTAGCTGGTGGTCTTGCTGCTGAACATTGTTGTCAGAGTATCTTGCCCAATGCTCATTTTGGCTGAAATCTGAGTCTCTTCAAGACAGATTCAGAACGTGAATAAAATCTGTCCTGTGGAAAGAGTAAAATGACACGTGTCATGTTACAACTGGCTCATCACACATGCTCAGCTGCTCACATAGCAGAGAACCTGTCTTGACTGACGTGGCCCTTGCGACAAAAAGCTGAAAAGCGTGCTTGTTAAAAAGGTTTCCAAGCCAGCAGGTGAACTTAAATAGCAATTTCTTATATTTATTTTATGATCTTGTGATTTATAACCTTATTTCAGGACTTTGGATATGTCAGAGGGCTCAGCTTTCTCAGTCTAGGCAAATATTGTGGTAATCAGACTGGTCAGGTCTTTCCACTCAGGAATTTCAAAGGAATGACAAGTACAAATACAACTTCAGGGAGAGGAAGGATGCAGGCGTGAGAAGCAGAGCAGGAAAAAGAGAGCATAAATCTTTTTTTCCACGTTTTTTTCCTGCTGTTGCACAGGAAGGGCAGAGAAGAGGGGCTTCTTCATAAGGTGGGTTTCTAAAAACACCAAGGAGACCACTGCAAAATAGCAGTAACTTCCTCATCATATGGACTAGAGGGACAATGCTTTTGCATACAAAGGGCCTAAAATATTTTGTTCAGGCTTCAGCTCCAGGGTGATATACATGCAAGGAAGGGTCAGTGGACTTGGTCAAGATATCAGGCAGGGCTGCACCTGTGAAAATTGCCCCTCAGGTGCTTGCAATGAGGGCTCTCACCTGGATACCCCAGGAAAGCGGCCGGGATGCCTATAAGTAGCTTCCCGGGAGACCAGGAAGGCTTTTTCGCTTATGCTGCGGCGTGGTGTGGGGGAGCTGAGAGGTGCTGGAAGGGTTCCCGGTGTGCTCGGGCTTAGCGCTTCAGAGGAACGGGCAGACACAGGTACTGGGCAGCGGACTGGCGTGAGGAGACGCTTTGCAGCGCCGAGATGCTGTGTCGCTTTGTGGGGGTGGTTGTTTCCCTGAGGGTCCCTGTGTGTCCGGTGGTCCGGGGGCGCCCTGCTCTCCCCGTGCAGCACCGCCGCATCTCCCAGCGGCTGGGGCGGGCGCTCTGCTGTGAGGTGGGGGCGCGCGGCGTTTCCCGCCGCTGCTGGCCCGCCCGCCGCTCGCGCGCGGCTACGCCGGCGTTAAGCGAGAAGGAGCCCCACGGGTGAAGTGAGCACCTGCGGCTCGGGCGCGCCTTGCGGGGTTCGGTAGTCACCTTTGGAGTAGTCCTGAGGCAGAACTGATGCAGGGGAGGTGTACCGGGCAGGGACTAGGCAGTTAGCATGATTTCAGGGGAATTTAGGGGGGGAAAGCTGAGGTAACTTAGAAGGGAGAGAAGTGATGTTTTGGGGGAAAAGCTGAGGTAACTTGGAGGTGACAAAAAGCGTTTTTCAGGGAAAAGCTGAGGTAACTTGGAGGTGACAAAAAGCGTTTTTCAGGGAAAAATTGAGGGAATTTGAAGAGGAAAGGTGATTTGGGGAGGAGGCTGATGTAATTTAGGGAGAGAGCTGATGTTTTGGGGGAAAAGCTGAGGTAACTTGGGGGGAGAGGTGTTGCTTTGAGGGGAAAATCTGAGGTGACAAAAAGCATTTATGAGAGAAAAGCTGAGGTAACTTGGGGGAGAGGTAATTGGGGGGGAAGCTGAGGTAACTTGGATGTGACAAAATGAGCATTTTTGGGGAGCAGCTGAGGTAACTTAAAAGGGAGAAGTGATGTTTTGGGGGAAAAGCTGAGGTAACTTGGAATAAAATGATGTTTTTGAGGAAAAAGCTGTGGAAATTTAGAGGGCTTAGGTGTGACTGAGAGAAAATTTGAGGTACTTGTGAGAAAATGAGTCTTTTTGGGGGGAGGAAATAGGAAGTAACAGGAGAGAGTAAGCAGACTTTAGGAAAAGTCTGAAGTACTATATAGGGATAGAGGATATGTTTTGGAGGGGAAATGTGAGGTAAATTAGAGGGAAGAGTTTTCAAAGATGTGTTATCTCAGAGGGTACAGGGTAAGCATTTTGGAGAGAAAACATTAGGTTTCTTAAAGGGGTAATCAGCATTTTGGAGGAAAGAGTTTGAGGTAACTGAGGGGACTGACCATGCATTGGGAAAGAGTGCTGTCACTGATGAGAGTAGTTTTGAGGTTACTTAGGATAGGGTGAGCATTTTAAGGGTGAAATCTGAGGTACATTAGGGAATACATTAGAAGTGATGTTGCAAGATATGGAAAGGATGAAGCTTTAAGGAGGATATGCTGAACAAGTTGTCTGTGTGAGGATGTTCTGGCTCTAGGCATTGAAGTGCAGGAGGGATGAACAGAGGGTCATGCAGTGGGATTTTAATGGGGAAACAAAAAAAGAATCCTTGTAGGGATTGGCTGAATTTAACAAAGGTATGGTATTTTACTTTACAGTTCTGAAGCCCAGGTTCAAGAGAAAATCATGTACACATTGTCTACAGAAGGAGGCAGAAAAGAATCACCAGAACTCCTGGTGAGTTGAGTAAGATATTTTCATACAGTGAAGGGGTTAAGGGGTACAGAGTGAGAGTGATACTGGGGAAAAAACAGATGAGGAGGATGCCAGGATGGAAAATTACACTTGAGCCAGAAGAGGAGTGGAGGGCTGAGGAGAGGGCAAGAGTAAAGTGCCCTGGGCAAAGGGACCACCCTGCCCTCAGGGCTGGGGTCACTGAAGAGCACCACTGTCACCCTTGGTGCCCTGGCTTGCTTTGCACTGGATGACCTCCCTGTCAGGGTTTGGGTCTTTGCTTGTGTTGGCCTTTTGCTGTGTCGTTCCTTTGGCTGCCTGGGGAGACTGACAACCCTGTAAGGAGGGTCACTGAGAGTCACCATCTCTGCACACAAGGGGGAAATGGAACTTTCTGGATGCCAAGCCCACCCTGTAAGCAGGGGAGGGCCATTTGACTGCCCTACTCCTCTGGCCACAGTGGTGGCATCTTTCTGCCTGCTGGCAGCCTGGCCAGTGTGACCCCCTGTAGCTGTGTCACTGCCTTTGCCCACCTGTGAAGCCCTGTGGTGTGTTGAGTGCTCTGGCCTCTATGCTGCCTGGGGGGCAGGTCTGAGGCTCTCCTTTCCAGCTTGTGGCTAGGGCTTGGTCCCCAGAGGTTGGCTGCACAGAGCTCTCTTTCTTCTCTAGAAAGTCATGTTTGCCCCCATCCTTGTCTATGTCTTTGTCCTTGTGGGGTGAATGAGTGGGTTTGTCCTTTAGGGCTCCTAAACTTGCTGCAGCTTAGCTTGAACTTCCCAAGAGAGCAAGAAGAGCTCTGTGCAGCAACAGGGGGTCCCCCCTCTCAGCCAGTGAGTGGAGGGAGAGTCCAAGCTTGCCCGTTTTTTGTCTAGATGAAGTGAAGCCACTTGGTAGTAGTGCAGGCAAGGTGACCTGCCTGTAGCCAGGGCTGGGGTCCCTGTCTGTGTGGCCACCTGTCCTGCTCGGAAGCTGCCAGTGTGACAGCCGCATATTTGGGATGTAACCACTGACCCAGAAGAGTTACTGATGGGTAGTCAGTACAATGCATTTTCAGACTATGTTCTATGTGTAGCAGCACTCCTACTCCACTTGGCATAGCTCCTGCCAATCAAATTGCATTGCACATGTTATTTTACTCTTGGAACAACTGCTGCAGTTCTTGCAGTGGTGAGGAGTTGTGTGCTTGACTAAGGGCTACCACATGGAAGCTCAAGGATCATGGGGTTTTTTTGTCTCCAAACTCCTGTCTGCAGTCCTGATTGGGGTTTGGTGACATTGCAGTACTACAGAGGAGGTTCTGTGGTAGGCAGGAGTCTGGTGGTACTGCAGTGTCTCTGGAGGGGTGGAGGGGAGCAGGGAGGTTTTCCAGCCCAAGTTTGGTGCTATTGCACTCTGCTAGGCATGACTTTGAAAAGTCAGGATGGGGGTCTGCAGGTGTGTTTGGCTCTGTGGGGCTGAAGGCAGGGGAGTTGGAAGCTGGAGAGGGGCTCACAGCCCTGTGGGGCTGAAATGGGGGTTTGGGCTGTGGGCAGGGTGGGGAGAGCTCCATGGGGGGCTTAAATTGGCTTCCATGTCATGGGACCAGGAGGAAATGTTATGGATTTCCCCATGCAAGATGCTGTTGCAGGTGTTTTCAAGCTAATACAGAGTGCATTCTTGGGAATGGAGACAGGATATTTAAAAGCTGATTGACAAAGAGTATAGAGTCTAGAATAATTCCATTTTTACCTCTGAATTTGAGATCAGCATCTACTAAACATTAACCAACACCAACTGAGTTGTAACTAGAAATTTCAGTTTCTGAATTTAGTCAGAACTTCAACAGGGAAAAGAGAAGTCAAAACTGAAATAAAAAGAAGAGGATGTTAATGAAACTTGAACGCAAAAGTTTATGTGAATGAAGGCCTTTTGTGAGCTCAGACTGCTATACTTGTGTGTTTAGTTGTTGCTTTTATATATCACATGCAACTTGTTACAGGAGGCAGTTGCAGCTTATTACCTTGAAAGGGATTTAGCAATGCAACTTGCAAAGGTAATGACTTGGGTGTACTTTGGAAATACAGGACTTTATACATCTACAACAATGATGAGATAGCAGCAGCTGTGGCAGAATGAAGTACTTCTTCAGAAGTCAATATGAGTATCAAAATATATACCATACCTAGCTCTATATATAATGGTTAAAACAGTTTATGAAGTTGAATGTGATTTAGCAATATAAAATATGTTGTACAGTTTTCAATTTGTAAAAAAGGGAGATGTGAGTGTTTGGCTTTTAAAAGCTTATATAACTTTGATACTGGCAAACATTATTGACTAAGATAAGAAATATAGGTGCCCATGTAAACTATGTGACATAACCTTTTTATATAGTTATGATTAATTTTTTTCTCCTATCTTGGCTATAGTCACATTCCTTAAGGATCTCATGTGCTACACCACACACTCCAAGAAGAATTCAATAATGCCAATTCACTCTTTCTTCACTGAATGAAAACCAAAGATGGAGTTAATTTCCCTCACTTGTGACTTGTCTCATGATCTTTCAAAGATGTGAGGGCAGCTGACATATCTGTCTACATTGGACCTACAGAAGACAAGTGGTTTTCAAGAGTAGGTGCTGCAAGTGTAGAGGCATATGCTAGCTTGGCTGAAATGGCATCAGACTTCCATGTCTAGGAAACTGAATATCACTACATCCTAACTAAAAATGCTTCCCTTCCCTGTTACTTTATCACTAATTAATAAACAAAATACACAAAAAAAGAAAGCCTACTGTTTTCTGCAATTATAATAATCCTCTCCGTTTTCTTTATGTTCTGTTTTCATCTTGGGCCTCCTAAAATAAGGCTGAAAATGAGCTTTCAGTTGTAAGGAAAGGAAAAAAAAAAAAAAGCTGGTGCTGATCATTGAAAACCACTGGATCATTTAATAACAACTCAAACTGTGGGCTACCAGAAGGGGAAGGCAGTAAGTTGGATCACACTAAATTTGTTCAGTAATGATTTAACTTCTGTTGTGCCTCAAGAGAAAAATCTGAGACTGTATTTACCCTGAGTTTTAAGTCAAACAGAAGTAAATTAATTTTTAATATAAAATTATTATTGCTCTTTCTAATGAGGCACTCCTAGAAATCCACTGCATTAAATATTATCAAGCTGACTTTCTCTAAAATACTCCTGAGAATGTGTACTGAATATCCTTTATTCATGCAGAAATTAAGTAGAAAATAAGCAGCAAAAACTTTAGCATAATAATTTGTGCAGAAAGAGTCAGCAGGAAAATGGCTTTTGTTTGCAATTCTGACACTTCTTCCTCCTTCTGTACAGTGTTTTGTACAACACATCACCATGTAGAAAACAGCTGCAGCTGGGGTGGTTCTCCCGTCTACACGGGGGTCTCCTCTCCTGTGTCAAAAAATGTGAACGAAAGGAGCTTATTTGCCCCAAAGACTGTAAAGAGGGCAGCAGGTACCAAAGGAGAATCCCAGTGCTTGGGGAAAGAAGAGCGGGGCTGTTCCCCTGATGCACTCCTGACGCTCTTGCTGGGCTCATGGTGGCCCCTCCATGCTGTTTGCAGCCACCTTTTTGTTATGTCAGAGGCTCTTAGGACACTAGCACCACTATCGAAACAACTGTATTATTAATGCTGCCTAGTAGCACTGATGTGTTGAGGAGAGGCAACGATGCTGGAATGGTCGGGCTGGGGTGAGGAGGCAGCTCCTGTCACAGCTGCCCCTCAGCCAACACCAGCAGCCCCCAGCTGGCATCTTCCTCTTCAGCCTTGGGCTGGCACAGTGTTCCCTTTATGCATTATCTTAATGGTCTGCTTCCTGTTTTGTTTTGGGGTTGGGGTTTTTTTTCCCCATTAGTTCCCAGCTGAAGTTTGACTGTGCTCACCCATTAGCTATTATTTAAAGTTACACTTTTCCCTGGCCCCAGTAACTATTGGGAACAGAAAGGGATACCATTTGTTATGCAGCAATGACTGAGGTTGATTGTCTGAGCTCTGGGACAAACAGGCTACCTGCTACTTGCCTGGTCCCTACAAAGCTAAAACCAGCCCAGGTCAAGCCATGCCTGGGCATGTCCCAAGGCCCCGCATCACTGACAAGTTGCTGGCAACTGAAAAATGATACTGGGCTATGTTTCTTTGACCAATACCTTTCAAAACATATTCCATGAGACCTTAAAAATACACTATTGACACGTCTGGATAGCAGTGCTGCTACTCATCTGATTTTGTTTTGCTGCGGGGCCTGGGAGTCTGTTTGAGCAGTGGCATCAAATGCCCAGGCATGGTCCAAAGATTGTATCAGTCTCTGCACAAAAGAAATTCATATTTGAGTAGATGTGCCAAAGGAAACCAGGGACGGACATTGATGCTTGTGAAAGGCATAGGAAACTCTCCCCAGCTTTACCAAGTAAGTCTCAATAAAAGGAAAAAAAAAAAAAGGCTGTCTTTTAATGCCTAGTAGACAGCCAAAACTCTACTTTCTTTTCCCTTTCTAGTACCTCATGTCTCTCCTCTTCCATACACAGTATTTTATTTTTAATGCAGTACTTTCATGGTTTGGCAAGTGCTCTGAGAAAAGTAGGATTAGCATGTTAAAAATGAAATTACGTTGTGCCAGGGCAGAATCATACAGCAGCAGTGATAGCGTGTCTCACTACAGTAGCTTTTTAAGAGCACTAGTAGAAAGGGATTGTCAGTAAGGATGATCTTAGGATTTGTAGTTCATCTGAATGATGGTTACTGTAATTAAAACTTCAACCACAGATCTTGCAGCATTGCTAGCATCACTGTGTTAGCATGTTTGTTATTATTCTGACTGATCTTTTATTTCAATTGCAATAGATCTCAGGGGCCCAGCTATGAGAGTCCATTATACAAAGCATGGACAGACTTGCAAAATGAAATAGCCTGTGTTCTGAAGTGTTTAAAACTTGAGACGTGGCAATAAAAGTTCCTTTTTAGGAAACAATTATGTGTGTTCTGCAATAGACTGCAAATAGGCAAAAAATTGTTAAAAAGTTATAGAAAAAGATAGCATTTTTCTAAATCATTAAAAATTCATAAGTCTAGGCTAAGAATAATGTTTTTAAAAGGATTGCATACTTGTATGTGTATATGTCTATTAAAATACATGCATACTTACCTGCCCTTTTACAAATATTTATTGAAGTCTTTTTTCTCCTTTTTCATTTTTTTCTTGTCAATAGGGCTATAGCAGTTTCTTCAAGATTATCTTAATACACCTGTTATTTCCTTTATCACACATGAATAATGCTGTTTTTCCAAACTCCAAATGAAATTATTCTCTACTATAATGTGTTGGATAGTGCCAAGTGGGTACAGCAAATTAGATAATCCACCCCCTTGAGTCTGAACTGCTTCAGTCACTTTGAAAAAGTGACTTGAAAACACAGGAAAGGCTGTACAGTTTGATGTCCTTTCCAAAAACATTTGTAAACTGTAAAATGAAAAATTCCACATTATGTGCAATTAATGGTATGGAAGTTTCCAGTGCCTTAAAACCAAACCTCTTTTTGAAAGTATTTTTCACCAATTTTGGGCTTGCTTTGCTCCCACTTTCAGTAGTTTTATGCTCCAGGGATCTATAAAGGAGACATTCGTGCTTATGTATGGAGAGAAAGAGATTTTTATGAATATCAAACAAGCATAATTTATGCAGAAACTCTATTAAAAACTCTGTTTGGCACTTTTACTTGCATTAGTAATATGAGAACTCCATTAAAATGAATTCTCCAAAAATGTGTTGGACCCCAATTCTCTCAACTCATTCCCATAGTTAATCTTAGTTTTCATTGCCCAAGGACTGCTAATATATTAGTATTAACAATATCCTCTTTATTACCTTGCATAGAGCTTCTTACATATTCTCTTGTGTGAATATATTTACATTTATTTATACACATGCGTACTTGCAAACGCATTGGATGAAATCCTAGGCCCTCTGAAATCAATTGTAAAAATCCTACTGGCTTCAGCAAGAATTGGAATCTTATTCTGATTCCTGTATTTTAGCCTCAGTACTTTTAGCCTCAGAACAGCAGATTAATTAACCTCTTACAGGTTTATAGGTAGCCTTTATGCACTTCATGTCCTCTCCTTGCATACAACCATGCTAACTAGAATTTGGCCATATTAGTTTGACTTATTTTTATTCACTCATCATTATTCACTCTGCATTTCTATTTGTTTACTACAATGTTGCATACATCATACTACTATGTTACATATTCTTCATTGGCTTTATTCACAGAAATCATACTTTAGTTTTTGTCACTCCTTCACATTTTTCCTACTCTGGAGAGGCATGTAAAAGAAGCTTTTGTATCTTTTTAGCCTACACAAACTGTTGCTAACAAGCTACTAGAATGATTTAGGAAGCTACATTAACTGATTAAGTTCCAGAGCTGCTCCATATTGAAAATAATTAAAGACTGTCAGCTTATTTTACTACTGTATAAAGTAAGATTTATCTTATCTTCTGCCTTAACAGCAGATTGATCTTGCCAATTATCCTATTATCCATAATTTCACATGCATTACTGAGCTATTTGAGTTCCTATCATTTAAATCTATTACCAAGAAATGCTTAAAACAAAAAGGAATCAAAGTACATGAAGTGGTAAAGGTCATTTCAGACTAGTATGTGGAAACCTTGGAATAATTTAAGGATGGATTTAGGAAATACCCCATACATATTTGGTTAGATACTGAATGATTCCCATAGTGTATGATTCATAACTCACAGGAAGCAGATGAAGCAGATGCTGAACTGAATTATGTCCTCTATTACCTCCCTACTGTTTACTAGTGCAAGTTAGGAACACAGTTTATCTTTGTGACAATTCTAGTCCTGATACCAATCCGTATCTTCAGCTTCCCAAGCTTAGAAGGTTTCTGTATCTATTTTTATAAGGAAATTATAACATTATTATTCACAAATTACATACTATTATGATTATAGTTATGCATTAAATAATCAGCTCACTGTTATTGGTTGCTACATTTATCTGTAGTCAAAGCAGTAACTTTGAAACACATACTTTGGTGGGTGTGTACAATACCAAAAAGAGAAAATTTATTTTCTTTTAGTCCCCTATTTGTTGTGCTAAACATTTTTTTTTCTTGGGTAAGCAAAGACTTTTTCAAAATAGCCACTGTATTACTCATTGACGTATTTATTTTGAAATGTACAAACAATGGAATAAGCAAAAAGCAAAAAGGGATGTTTTCTGCTAAGTAATGAATTATTCAAGCAGTTAATGATGGAAACAATAACTTCATTGATGCTACAGCTCTCTAAGGCAACACTATGAAAAAAATGCACTGAAACAGAGCCATCCTTTAACTTAAGAATCAGAGCAGGTGCAGGCCTGTTGTCTGAGGGTTGTTACTACCAGCTGAATGGACTGTGTCTCAGCTTTGACTGGCATGAGTAGGCAAAACTATTCATTTGCACCCCAGAAAAGAGCAACAGTGAAATGAGCTAATCCACATATCACAAAGCCTGGGAGTTGGATTTGGTTCTGCTGATACAACCATGGGCAAAAGAATGCCAAAGCATGCATGTGGAATCATTTCCAAAACACTCACGTGAAAGGCTGTCCACAGTGAAAGACATGCAAAAAGAGAATCCATACAGCCTTTAAGACACTATTCACTGTATTTATATGAAGCTAGACCCAGTATGATGCTGATGTTATGGGGAGAACTAAGTGATGAGCATAGATACTATTTCTTCCTTACTAATTATTTTTAAGTAGGACAAACATGTGCCCATGAATCCTTTTAATTCTTTTTGCAAAGTGGTGTAGCTTTTCCAAGAAAAGTACCCCAGAACAGCCAACAGCCAGTTGATTAGGGCACTTCTCTGACAGATGAGACATGTATTTTGTCTCATGTTGACAATTGCTCTAAACTGAACTCTTCTATGTTGCGAGTGAGTGCCCTAATAGCTAGGCTGTTGCCTCAAGTAACTGTTGCCCAGTTTTCCAGAAAATGTTTAGGCACTGAACTTCAGCTGAGGGAGTCAACACAGAATCCTTCTCTGAGAGAGTTGCGCTCAAAATTCTGGGGATCTGTCGTGGTTTAATCCCAGCCAGCAGCTAAGCACCACACAGCTGCTGACTCGCTCCTCCCCACCCAGTGGGATGGGGGAGGGTATCAGAAGGAAAAAGGTAAAACTAGTAGGCTGAGATAACAGTTTAATAGAACAGGATGGAAGAAACTAATAATGATGATAACAACAATAATAAAACGACAGTAAAAGGATTGGAATATACAAAACAGGTGATGCACAATCCAATTGCTCACCACTCACCAACCAACGCCCAGTTAGTTCCTGAGCAGCAATCTGCCCCTGAGGCCAACTACCCCCAGTTTATATACTGGGCATGACATCACCTGGTCTGGAATACCCTTTTGGCCAGTTTGGGTCAGCTGCCCTGGCTGTGTCCCCTCCCAACTTCTTGTGCCCCTCCAGCCTTCTCGCTGGCTGGGCATCAGAAGCCGAAAAATCCTTGACTTAGTCTAAACACTACTTAGCAACAACTGAAAACATCAGCGTGTCATCAACATTCTTCTCATACTAAATGCAAAACATAACACCGTACCAGCTACTAGAAAGAAAATTAACTCTATCCCAGCCAAAACCAGGACAGGATCATATGTCAAGAGCAGCAGCATTTAAGCTACAGCCTTTTATAGACATCATATTAGCTAATTTAGTCTAGTCCTGTTGTGAATCCTGGTATGAACTGATCAAGTGAGAGTGTTTACATCACCTAACTGTGGAATTTAACTTAGTCAATGTAAATCAGACACACTTAATGCAGACAGCTAACTCCTTCACAGAATGACTAGGAGCTCCAAAGTTTTCTTCTTGTTTTCTTTACTGTGTTTCAGAGAAGCCTGTCTCTCGCAGTTGACAATATATAAGAAGCCTAACTTAGTAGCTTAATTATGTGATTACTGCCTTAGCATTTTCCATTCAATACAGGAAAATTATGTATTCAGTTCGGATTGTGTGTTTTGTTTCAGGAGTATGGAAGTTAGACACTGTGGTGGTAAGTATCACAACTGGCATAACTCTGTATGGATCTATTGTTTGATGCCAAACACTGAGTCTCATCTTGATATTACTTTTGACTCCTGATTTTTTAACAATAAGCAAATTAAGCCAAAATATTCTTCCCAAGATATCCTAACCTCAGCCAGACACACAGCTCGCTCTTTATCTATTTGTAGAACCTAGCTATACCTTCTTGAGACTTGTACCCTGGAGTTTGCTTCAGTACATAAACTTCAGTTTGTACAGACTTCAATGGCTATGGTACTCTGTAAATGCAACCAGTATAAACACTGAATTGGTACTAAAACTGGAACACTGCTTCCTGACAACTGCTGAACTGATTTAAAGATACTTGTAGTGTACAGGCTTATAAAATTGAAATGGTTGTGCCCTACACATTGAACTATTGATTGTAATACCCGTTACATTTACTTGTGGTGTCACGGATAAAGCTTCTGAATGTCCTCATAGTATGACTACAGTCATTTGCAAGTACTGCTAAAATATCTTCTTGCAGCCTAAAGCTTTTTCTTTTCCAAAATGCAGAAAATTTGAAATTCTTTGGAGATTTCAGTCATTATTAGTAGCTGCATTAAATCTACTTTGTGTTACTCTTGTGGTTTAAAGCAGCCCTAAAGCTACTAGAGAATTCTCCAGTGAGACAGGGCTGAATAATTTTATGTCACCCTGATGTATAGAGATTACACTCTCCCCTGCACTGTGGTGGTCCCAGCTTGTCCTGGAAGTCCCTCAGGGCAATAAACACCTAGAATAAACATATGTACAGCAAGTTCCATATTTTTCCAACATTTGCTGAAGTTCTCGACCAGTGTACCTGAAATCTTACTAAATAAGACTGCACTTACTGATTATCCTGGCATCCCCATGCTACAAAATTTTAACTTTATTCTTTAGCTTAATGTAGGATAAGGGGCTACTTGTTTGGGTGATCTCTTGTACTGTGTCTGTCTGGGATGGAGTTAATTTTCTTCACAGCAGCCAGTATGGTGCTGTGTTTTGCATTTCTGAGTAAAACAGTGTTGATAACACAACTTCAGCTGTTGCTGAAAAATGTTTGCATAACATGGAGGCCTTTCTCTTCTTCCAACTCTGCCTCCCCAGTGAGTACATTGTGGGGGTGCAAGAAGTTAGAAGGGGCCACAGCCAGGACAGCTGATTTGAGCTCAACAAAGGGACATGCCGTGCTATATAACACCATGGTCAGCAATAAAAAGAAGCAGAGGGGGTTTTGGCAGGGGGGTGGGGGGGAAGGTAGTCATTGCTCAGAGGCTGGCTGGGAGGTGGTGAGTGATTGCCTTTGCATAACTTGCTTCGGGTTTTGTTTTTTTCTGTCTTCTTCCTCTTTCCTTTGCTTATTAAACTATCTTTATCTCAACCCATGAGTTTTCTGGCTTTTTCTCTTCTTCTTCTCTCCTCCAACCCTCTGGGGTGTGGGGGAGAGTGACTGAGCAACTGTGTGGTCCTTAGCGGTGGGTTAACCCACAGCACCTCTACAAAATTAGTGCATTATAAAAGACCAGTTGGAGATTCAACAATCAGCATAGCTCCCTCTAACGCAGTACAGGAGGACTGTACTGAAGAGAAAGAATCTGTATATGGGGAATGTTTCTAAAATTTTTCTGTATCTTCCTTACGGGAAGTAGAAAATGTTCCATTGATTAGGACATTTAAAACCAGACTGGCTTTAACAAGAAAATATCATCACAGTGAAATCTTTGGCAGTTTGACAATATGATTTTATATTTGTGTTTCTGTGACAGTTCTGATTCTGGAGTTCTACTGAATCATTGACAGCCATGGCAACATGATGGGAAAGGAGACAGGAGCACCATGCTATTGGAGCTGTGAAGCAGAGAGACTGTTGCTGCTTGAGTTGATTATAGCTGGTAAGAAAAAAGTTGTCACAGTAAAAATATGCTGACAACCAGAAACAAACCATCTTTTTAGTCCCTTTGGGCCAATCAGTTACGTTGCTCATGACTAAAACACACTGTCCATCTTGAAAGGAGCAGCACTGTTAACTTGAGTGTTTTGGACAAATTCTAACCAGTTTTGTTACTTTCACTCTCCTTAATAACTGCTTCTGTAATTTCATTTCGATGCCGTATGTTTTTTTCTGTTTTAAACTGTATCCGTCTTCATGATGATTGAGGTCTTCACTTTACATTATATTGGATTATGTTTGTAATATATTTCAGAATCCTTCAAAATGAGAAATGTTACAGGATAACTATTGTTTATCCCAGTCTCAGTGGCCATACTATTATTAAAAAAAACCAAAAAAACCCCCAAAAACCAAAAAACCAAACCATAATCTGGGTGTTTTATTAGAATAAACAAAGTAACATTTTTGAAAAAAAAAAAAAAAAAGATCAAGCAGCTGTTTCTTAACTATACTGTGTGTATTTGGTTTTTCTAAAATCCCCTTTTATGATTTTCACTGATTATAATCTAGCTACTAGTAATTAATTCTTAATGTTTTAATTTTTTTTTTTCAATAAACTTCCTCTGTAGTTTGACCTTTTCCAAGATTCATGTGTTCCATATGCTTTGTTTTGAACCTGAATGTGCTCTGGTCAGCACCAGTAGCTACTATATAGAGTTTAAAAAAAACCCAAAACACAAGCAAAAACAACCAACCAAAAAAAACCCCCACTCTCAGAAAACTCAGCACCTCAGCATATGCATATACAAAGATTGTTCTAAACCTGTCTTTCTCACTGTAAGTTGTCATAGATTCTGCTACTGATAGAATACCAAATCTATTATTGAAAAGGAACATTTCCTACATTTCAGTAGAATATGTGGGGTTTATTGTTCTAGGATTTTTTTTCCTTTGTGATAGACAAGAGGGTGTTTCTTTTAGATCTATCTACCTGTTCTCTGACTTATTTTTTTGTGTGTATATACTTCATCTTCAGTATTAGCTACTGAATCCATCATATGTATTCTTTCAACTGACAAGTGCCTGTTTTTTTTCCTGTTCTATATCCAGTATAATAAGGTTACCCACAACCAGTGATTTAAAATATGTATATGCACCTACCTACAAATCTGTCTGTGTCCCTCAGATCTACAGGAAATGAGGGAGGCTGTAAACTCCTGTAAGAAGACAGCAACATTTCAGATAGACAGTCTCATACTCCAGAATAATACTCTACAGAACATTAAAATTAGCTAAAATGATCTCAGGGCTATAATCTTCAACACAGAATAGTTAAATCTAATTGAGACCTCTGTTCTGAGAATATGGAGCAGGTATTAAATACAGTATCAGATAAAGACATGTCTTAAAAAACAGCAAGAACAAGTCCTCTGTTAAATTTTTTATTTGAAAACTGCGCAGAGTTCTGACAATGCTCAGATGTTATGTCTTACGAACATGACCATGAGCTAAGGCCCATTCTGACATGGGCAACAAAATCCTCAGGAATGCTCTGGTGCTTATCTCCTGCACTCCCTGCTAAGGACTTCCCAGCAGAACATTAATTCTGCTGGAATGTACAGATTTCTGTTGTACTTGTTATACATGCTTAATTATGTAAATTAGAAAAATAGTGTATGTAGAGCTCAGTAAATATGAATCTTATGCTAAAAAGTAGGAGTGAGTGAAAATACTCTAGAACTGGATTAAAGGCTTCCATGGCTAAGCAACAGGTTAGAAATAGTTTCATCTCTGTTGCACATTGGATGGCCTAGAGGAGTGGTACAAAGTCAGAACAGTAAATGGTCAGAGCATGTGAGAAAGACCAATGCAAGTTCCAGGATTTTTACAGTGTGAAACTGATATAAGAAATGGGATTTCAAAACATTACTAAGAATGAAATAATGAGATCTGGGAAGGCTTTGGGAAAGAAAAGCAGAAAGCAAAAAATAACCACAAGATTGTGAGGTGAATGATAGGGTGACTGGTTAGTTGTGTGAGATGATAGAAAAGTGTCAAAGGAGAAGATTTTGGAAGAAAGATTCAAGACAAAAGAACAGACTAGCAGCATGATTTCCCCGAGGAGGATACATCATAGGCAGGGAGAAACAGGATACTGGGCACACTAGATGGTGAGAGCTAAGGAAGTACTATAGAGACTTGTTGGCACAGAAAATTCTAACAGAGACAAAACCCTTCAGTCAACATCCTGAGAGAAAGTGAATGGGAAGAGGATCTGCAGAAGATGTAATCAAAGGGATAATCATCAAAACAGGACATAAATGACATAGTAGAATTCAAAGGAGAGAAGCTCTCCAGACAAAGTGGATGGAAAAAGATAAAGATCAAGAGTGTGTGTCTGTGGAGAACCGACTCTTAGAGTTTAAAACAAAGAGATGATTAGCAGCACTTGTAGGGACAATGTCATTGATGAATCTGTTTCAGGCTGGAGTGGTGAGCACAGAAAATCAAAGACAGTGAAAAAAGACATCTCCAAAATATAACATACCCTGTAAGAAAGAATATATGCAGCTAAAACCTTTACTGACTAGGCTGATGAAAAAATCAATAGAGCAGGTAGTCATTTCAGGATGAGAAGTTGTGACTCATCTGACTTTAATGCCTGTATTTAGCAAGAACAGTTCACTTGAGTGCATAGAAAAAAATAGAAGTCTCACCAGTAGGTTTTCTTCCAAAAATGTCTTGCAGCCACAATGGAGACATTGTTGATAGACCTCCCCAAAGCATTTTAACAACAGGCAACAGCGTGGAAATGAAAAGCAAAGGTAATTGGAACAAACCATGTGAACAGAGTGAGCTAGATTTGACCCACCCTGCCAAAGCACAATACAATGAGCTGCAGTACTATGCAAGAGGAAAACTGAGTAATCAAAGTCAGCTCTGATGCTTAAAAAATATTTAAGGAGAGCAAGGAGGGGGAAGGGGGGAGAAAGAGAAAACAAAAGGTTATCAAGAGTCAAAAAAATGTAACATTTAAAAGAGAAAAAGAAAATCACAGAGAATCAGAACACCCCCTACCCCCAGTAAGTTAAGGGAAAGGAAAAGAAAATGAACTAGTAAGAAAATGGGCCTACAAGGATGAGGTATACTTAGTTTTAAGTATGGTCTTAAGTATAAACTAGGTTAAACTCCAGATCATGATATATTTGGTTGGGTCACATAAAAAATATGGGTGACCATGTTTGATATGAGTCCTTTATCTCTGAAATGTTACTTCTTTTGCACATGATGTACCAGTATGAGTGGTAAAAACACAGGAAAACACCTTCTTTGTCAGGGGAGGTAATACATGTCATCATTACGTTCAGATGTAGCATGACCCTAAGTAAGTAATCTTTGCTGCCTATTGTCTATGATGCAAATTTTGATGCCTGCCACAAGCCTTGCTCTTCCCTGGGCTGCAATAAACAGCTTTTGTCCTGCACCAGGCTGCGTACACTCTGAAGGCATGGACCAGGTAAATCTTTAACTTCTGTGTTTCGGTTCTCAGTCAAATGCAGCCAGGCTCTGAAAGAGAACGTTATATAGGATAATAATCTAATGAAATCTGTGCCACAAGAGGTCTAGGTGTACAGTGGATCAGAATTCAGGAACTGTTTTCTGCTTTGTAATAGTTGTGTTGTGTAGCCTTTGGGAATTATTTAATTTCTTTTACTGTTTATTTTATCTTACTTCATTTTCCACGTATTCAGTCTTGCCAATTTATACTACAAATAGCTTGGGGCAGGGACTCTCTTTTATTATATGTTTGCATAGATCCCAATAAAATGTGTTCCCAATATCACTCTGAGTTTCTGGGTGCTACTTTGTCATCAGTAACCACTATGAGAACTGCTGATAAGATTTCGACATTATAAAATGTGAATATGAATTATGATTCAATACCAACCTCAAAACTTAACTGCTGTTCACTGTGGATATTTTGCTGCCATTTCAGCCATTCCTTACTATGAGCAGGAACTTCAAATAGAAACAGATGCAAAATAAATGTCATTATTTTTATTAGCTTTTTTTCTCTTTCTTCTATCCTGAAGGATTTTTAAGAAAAAAAAAATATTAGTAATACATGTGTGCATAGACAATGCACTGCCATTAAGCTCCTGTGGTTCTCTATTCAATTTTCAAACTCTTAAAGATAAAAACTTAACTAGGTAGTTCTTTGCCCCTTCTCCCCCCAGTAATAACTGTAAGAAAAAGAAAGGGCCACCCCAAACCACCTGGCAAACAGAGCCCTAGATGTCTGTTTTACTAGCCTGTCGCTTGATTAGAAGCAGCTAGGTCCTTGCTTATAAACTGAGTATACATAAGAAGTGTATTTCTATATAGTTCAGTAAAGCCATATTTTCATGGTTATAATTACACAACAATATATGCCTGCCCTCAGAGTTTTTATGCTTCTGCCAGTTTGCTGGGAGGAGTGATAATGGTTTTTTGGATCCATTCTTGGGAGCAGTGTGTTGTGGGATCAAATTGGTTTGGGTTATGGTTTTTCAGTGATCAAAGCACTTGGTGTGTGTACTTAAACTGATGCCTTCGATTGTCTCAGCTTAACCTGCCATGGTGACAAACGTCTACATATTGTAACCTAAGGGTTTTTTTTCCCTTATGAAAAGTATATTTGACAAAACATTAGTTTCTGGCATCCCAAAAACTTGGGATTAAACCTTGGGTTAAATATAACAAATTCATCTGGAAAAAGAAAGGATATGATGGAGGAAGTATTTCCTGTTGTCATTGTCAAAACTAAACCACTGACTTTTCACTTCACTGGTTTTACTCTTAAATTACCCCGATATCTAAGTGAAAACAATCAATGAAAAAAAAAATCTAAAAATGCAAGAAAGCAATTTAGCAAAAACACTTTTTATATAACTAAACTAAGAAAACCATGTCATACTTAAAAAAAAAAGCCCACTATCTTCACATACCGCTGTGATAATAACTATATAACAGCTATTTGTTTACGATTATTTGATTTTAGATAATAGTAGCTCTGTAACTCGTAAATTGTATAGATGATGTAAAAAAAAAAGTACAACTTTAACCGAGGTACCCTGAAATCCCCCTGCAGCGCCCTGCAAACTCGCACCGCGAGGACATCCGCAATTTCAGGAACCCTTTGGGCAGGGCGGGCACGCGTGTTTCCCGCCCTGCGGGTATTCCTTCCCTTTCCTGGGGGGCCGGGAGCCCGCGGCGGGCCGGCCGTGCCTGTCCGATTGC